>NC_051154.1:241847852-241886386 GCF_013339745.2 Dermacentor silvarum
TCTTTTCCGGTAACGGTCATCGACCTCGATTTGCCAATAACCACTACGCAGATCCATGGATGAAAAATATCTGTAGTGTCAAAGTCGGTCCAGCGAGTCGTCGATGCGAGGAGGCGGATAGACGTATTTCTTTGTGACGTTGTTCAGTTTGCAATAATCAACGCAAAAACGCAGTGTGCAGTCTTTCTTTTTAACTAGCACCACTGGTGACGCCCATGAGCTTGTAGATGGCTGAATGATGTCGTCAGCAAGCATTTGTTTGACTTGTTCTTGAATGGCGTCTTGTTCTCTTCGAGACACACGATGGGCATGCTGTCGGATGGGTCTTTCGGCGGGTTCGGTTATAATTATGTGCTTCACAACGGGTGTCTGCTTGATTCTTGACGTCGTAGCAAAGCAGTCGCTAAAGGAAAGCAAAAGAGAGCGAAGACTGTCTTGCTGTTGAGCCGATAGTTCGGAATTCACATCGAGTTGAATTGTAGACTGCTTGTCGTCGTGTACGTGGGACGGACGGAAGTTCTGCGAGTGATAGGCGTTCGGGGATTCTCGAGTCCGCCGAGTGCTCGGAATGCTGATCGCGACTAGTTCGTAAGCTGCAGCCAACAGGGACCTCGACGAGGGAGATTGCGCAGACGAAAGTGTCTAATTAGGTTTAGCACCCGTTTTGGTCTGTAGTTCGATGGGGGCCCGCGGGCAACGCAACTTGACCCACTGGAGAGAGGATGGACACATTGGTTTCAATAACTCCAGGGCAGTTCGGTCCACGTCGCCTCAGTACGGTAACCAGTACATGGAGATGTTGACGGTCACAGAATCATCAGAGACACGCAACGCTACCTTGTGCTGTGCAGCGCTGGGTTTTATTTTTGGCGCAACGGCGGGCGATGAAGCATGGCGGCGCAGGAAAACTCAAATGGAGCAGACCGGTGCAAATGGAACAGGAATTCCACCCCTGAGGGAGCTGTGAATGATGTGTGAGGACTGTAATATCACGTCCGCACAGGCCAAGGAGTCATTCCAAATGCTGGACTCTATGTACAAGTTTGACATATGCTTCACTGGGATATGTTTTTATTTGTGGTTCAGTGAAACAGAAGTAAAAATGCAAAATGTTGTGTGCTGACCTTAACATTAAGCAACAGTAAATGTGTGCCTTATTCAAAATGAGCTAACATACGAAGAAAGCTGCAGCTTGCATCACAAAGCTAAATGGAGATGAATAAAGGGAAAGGCAGGGAGGTTAACCAGCTGGGAATATCCGGTTTGCTACCCTGCGCAGGGGAGGGGTAGAGAGGAGGATGAAAAGTAGTGGAAGAGAGAGTACACCACAGGGGTAAGCATAACGCAGATGCAAAATAGGAAAAAAAAAAAATGCTGAAGTGTTGCAGTCATTCAAACAGGCCATGCATTCAAAGGAATCACAGCATCTTATGTGTTGAGTCACTTTTGTGATGCCTATCTTGTGTACACGTAATGAGGGTGACGGTTGTGGAGCACTCCTCTACTCGATGGATGCAGTGTATCGAGTATATGCTGTTTGTTTAAAAACACATGGACAATGATAATTAATGGCCGCAGCAGGCGTATAACTTGCTGAACTGCTGTCTTATCAGGACTATTGCGGGGCAGAGTATGGGCAGCAACTAAATGTAGAAATATCGACACCAAGGTGGCACATCCATAGGCCAGACGGTGCCAGCATGCCAATAACCATGATTCCCGCATGGCATAGCAAAAGCATTCTTTGTGCCGCCTGATCTGGGAAACCATGCCAATTCCCAACTTCAGCATTATGGTAGTCACAGCAGTGCAAGCATCCCTCTGTGTTGACACAGCCTTCAGTGCAGTAAGAACAATGAAGAAGAAGGGGCAAAGGGAGGAGGCAACATTTTACTGCTGATAACTCCTCATACAAGGCACATTCAGTACCATTTTTTTGGAAATGGTTCTTGAAGTGATGCCCTTCAATATACCACACCTTTTTAAAATGCATTGCTCAGCCTTAACACAAAAGAAAGGGTGCTTCACCCTTGGTTCCTACAGGTTGCATCTGAGCTTGGTACTTCACCTTTCCCAGCAACATGCAGATTGGTTTACTCGTCCAGAGCATCAACATGAAAATTATTCAGGAGCCCCAAACCATGGCGTCCCTCATTAACCACTGTGCAGTTCTAGGACATTAAGCCCCACAATTTAATTTAATGTATGCAGCCTCAAGGAGAGAATGTGAATAGAAAAAAAAATGTACACAGCTGCATACTCGAATGCTCCCAGTGTGCGAGAAATATCGATATATGGTGAAAACCCTGTCGGAAATCTGTTTACTTAAGACACCACATGAAAGGAACACAGGTAATCTGAGAAAATGTAACAATCCGATAACGTTTGTAGCTCCGCTACAAAAAGCTACTCTCACATAAAATCTTCTTTGAAGTTGAATACAAGAAAGCCAACAAACTATTGAAAACTTGCTCAGTAAGGCTTGCTATTGCTGCCTGGCAGTTAAATTGAATGATACACTTTTTTCAAGCCGTTGTATTAGTGAGTCACACTGAATGAAGCTGGTAATTTCCATCTGGTACTTAGCTTGAATCTACAGTAACGACAGCCTCTTTTCAAGCACTTGCAACACCTTTTCAATTTCCATGCAGCCCTGCATATTTAAATAACGGTGGTAGATATTGAAGGTCACGAGACAGTGTCAGCGAAAATGGGTGTGGATTGAGCAACGCACTGTGCCTAGATCGCCTCCTCTTGGATTTCAACTTCGTTTTGTTTTGTTGAGATTGGTGACCGGTGATGATGTGAACATGATGATGGCAATCCTTGGCGCCACACCGCAGGTTCTGTGACGTGACCATTTTCACTGGTGAGGTACGGTGAAGCTGTCGACAGACAATGCTGTGTTGGTGCAACATCCCCATTTTTGGATGCAACAGCTGGGAAGAGAAATGTAAGGAATGGGAAACTAATACACACGACCCTATGGAAACTAAACAGAACCGGTGCTTCAAAGTGTAAGAGCTGGGAAAATGTAATTAGCAGGAATGTATTAAGAATGTTTTAGAGTGTTCACTGCACAGTTCGAAGTGTTGACCCGAGTGGATATGAAAGGTCGTGCATGGCTCTCATAGCTGGCATGCCGCACAGACCAACTTGTGCAACAATACATTCCTTGTGGTGGGAGATGCTGTGAAAAAAAAAAAAAAAAGAGAGGCACAGGTTCTCATGTGTTATAGGGGCCCTGCAACGCTCCAGAAAAAGCTTGTTGGGCCGCACTGATAGCATCACCACGATGCGGTATTTAGTGCATTTTGTGTGATGGATGCGACTTTGATGCGCAGCACCATGATCATTGGTTAAAACTGCAATGTGTGATCTACGTTTGCACAATATTGCAAGTACTGTGAAAAAAACCATGGCATCACATTTTACAGCCATTTTAATTATACTGCCAAGTTATCACACATCCACCTGCAAGGTGTTGTAACCATGGGAATGATACATCACCATGCCGAGCAACGCTGAGCACATGGTGCGCCACCGACCGCATCGCGAAAACTTGTAGCCATAGAACTGAAGCCATGGCCTCCGAAATTGGACTGCGCACTGCCCGATGGCGGAGGTCATGGTGACAACACCAAGCTCAGCAGGCTTGGCATGGCAGGCTGACTTCTGCTACATAACATCACTGCCCTGCTGCTACGGGGTGCCACAATTCTACATCGTGGGAGAGTGAAATGCGACATTCAAAGCCGCAAAAATTTGAGTCAAGGGCAACTTTCATTTTGCTTGCATTTATATATTTCTGCGACCTATGACTTGTGTTTGTGTGTGCTATGGTAATTTTTTTTTTGCTCAGCCTTACAAATGTGTTGCAGGCCCCTTTAATGTGCTGCACAAAAACAACCTGAGGAAAAGTGTGAAGAAGCAAACCACGGACTGGGGATAGGACTTGCATGATGCAATTGTCATGCAGGTCCAATTGTCATGCAGTTGGACTTTTACTGCAAATACAAGACTGGGAAGGAGTGTGATATTCCAAAGTGCTATACCAGAGAACATTATGAATGATATGCTAATAACTGCATGGACATAGTGCTCGTCATATCGTGGATTATTGCACTAGTATTGCAGCACTGTGGCTAGGCCACCAATGTGATTACGAGGTGTACTTTTTGTAAGAGTGCACCTCTTGCACAGAATATATGGCATACTAAAGCACAAACAGCTTTACTTACCCCATGAGTGCCTCAACTGTTAGGTGCAATGCTACCCAATGGCATTTTATTGTGAACATTTTGAAGATAAGTATGTTACACAGATAAACACTGCAACCGGCAACTTTTGTGGAAAACACCAAGGGACAGGCAACACGTGCAGAAATATGTTGCATTTTTTTTCTTTGCATATATTGCTGCAAAGAAACGAACTAAGCTCAGCTTGCCTGGGTAAACAGTGGTGCACCTGGAGGGTATTTTTTAGCAAAGGTGACAGCACAACCTACTTTCACATACTGCATAGCAACTTGAATACATGGCACACCAAAAAGACTACTGGTGCACAATGAAACAAAAACAAGAATTCTCAATTTCTTTTTCCCACTACCTAGAAATAGAGTGATTCTGGCTCGGGAGGCTAAGTGCTGAAGCTAAGATATGTAAAGGAAATGGATGCGAAACATTGGTTGAAGAATTTGTACCAATTACAGTACATGCCCCATTTAATTCTCCCAACAGCTATGAGAAAAAGGGAATAGTACACACATTCAACCAGCAACCATCTTTATATCAAACCATATACATACTTTTATATATATATACGTATATATATATACACACATACAATTTTCTTTACACATGAAAGCACAGGGCCAACTTTACAGACTTGCTGGCAGACCTCTGCAAGATAGTGCTGCATCTTATAAGTAATATGAGCTGGCCTCCATGCTGTGTCAGTTTTAACACTGCTAACCAATCAATGTAGGTAAATTTGAAATATTATTTTCGCTCATCTGAAGCAAAGTTTAATACAGATAATCAAACGTGGTGTAACGAAGCAACCTATGTGAGATAAAATACATAAGCCTTAGCACATGCTATGTAAACAGCTTACAGTTTGTGCTATACCTCTGTATTCATATCTGTTAGCACACTGAGCACTATAGGACAATGTCCTAGTGCCTCTATACAATGTCTTTAAGAGAAAAAATAATGCACATTAAAATCCAAGTCTCGCTGTTTGTCGAACCAAAAGCAATGCTTTTCCTTAGGCGATTTGACAGTCACCCTTTGTATTTGTAGGAGTGTTCTCTTGAAGTTAAGATCACAGCAAGGGATCAAGTGCAGTACGATGAAAGTACAGGGAAATATGGTCCAATATGAAAGGGGGCCACTTGATCGGCATTCAAGCAACAAATGGACAGGCGTGGCATTGTCACCCTCACTTGCTGATACTAGCCAAGCAGCTCTCACATTCCAGAATATATCCCGTGGTACTCATTTACAAAGCAAAAATGGCAACTGAAGATGATCTTGAATAGAAATAAAGTGCGTTTTTACATATTGGTGCCCCATTTACCCTATTCTCATTTAGCACCTGGCAAAGCCAATGCATTCATCCAGATTTAATTGCACATCACTTTAAACTTAGCTATAAAGGAAATAAAATTGCCATTCTTTGTTATTTTTTGAACTGCTCATTTGTTCAACACAGTGTGTTCACACTGCTGCCTCCTGCACAACATACTTACAAAACTCCTGCAGCCAATCAAGACACCTGCACAACATAATTACAAAACTCCTGCAGCCCATCAAGACAGATTGTGTGAACTTGCACAGCCAGCCTACATTCATAAAGTTTCACAAATGACCGTCTGGAATGCATGAAATGCAGTACATAACTTGATAAATATTTGACTTTAGCTAGACCCTGACGGGTGCACATAGAAAAGTGTTTTGAAAGACTATTATCATACCAAGCAAGTGAGAATGCTTTCTGATACATGCCTAATAAATGTACATACTTTCCTATGCATTCACTTTCTGTGCTGCTGGGATAAAGGTAAGTCACACCACACAACAGTCCTTGCTTAGGAGGCTTGGCCACTCATCATTGGGACTACATGGAAAGAAAGGCTTGTTTAGGGTAGCCTTTTTTTCAGCCCAAGCTGGATACCTCCTGTGGTCTAACCACAACTTCAGGGGGCAATTTATCAAAAAGTCTAATTTAAAGTGGCCTGTCAATGATTGTCACTCCAGCATAGCTACGACCAATGGTCATGAATGTGCTCAAGATGTTCCAGGATTTGTTCTTTGGATTGTAGACTTCAACAGATGAAAGGTTTGATGATCCATCATCGCCACCAACAACGTAGAGTAGGCCATCCATTGCCACGACACCTAGCAGAGAAAGAGAGTAGAGAATGAAAACAAAGCAATACGCATTAGAAGAATGTGTTTCTTTGCATAGGTGCCCAAGCATTCATCCAGGTCAATGTTGCATGTGGTTATAAGGATGACATATTTGTCATCCTAGCATATTAGCCTGGCATATCATAGGATGGACAGGGAGCACAGGAAAAGTTCCAGACATGACAAAGTTCATGGAATCGGCACGACATTAATGAGCTGGCGAAATATAACTGTGTGACCTTCGCAGTGCTGTTCACTTGCCAAAGTGAAAGCAGGAAAAGCAAATGGTCATTATCTGCACTCTTCAGTATAGGCCTAGGGGTCTTATTGGGCCTCCCTTCATATTAAGCAGAGTTCAGTGCAACTGCACATCAAATAACTTGGTCTAAAACACAGTCCAGAAGGCAATCTTTGAAAAAAAAAAAAAAAAAGCAGCATGTTGAGTAAAGTGACTTCAATACAACAACGATTTACTGTACTGCTAACAACACTCTGCTGTTAAGGTCTCCCTAAGCCTGCAGCAAAAATAAAAATTACAACCGTTAAGAGGCTGCACTGACCTGCATTTCGCCTGGCCAGGGCCATGTCTGGCACATGGGACCACGAATTGGTGTCAGGATGATAACACTCAACACTTTTGCGCACCAGGGGCCCATCATGTCCTCCCACGGCATAAAGCACTCCGTCCAGAACTCCAACACCAGCACCACTGCGCCTTGCAGACATATCGGCTACAAGGGACCACTCTTCTTCCTTAGGATCATAGCGCTCCACTGAACTTAGGCACTGCCGTGATGCCCCGTCATATCCACCGACAGCATATAGGAGGCCTGTTATCACACAATGAAGGCAAAGGCAGAAAAAAAAAAGTGTTCGTAAGTATAAAAATACATGGCATCATTAGTAATTCAGTAATGTCTGAAAATTTACGAAGGTGTTTCCGAGTACAACCACACTGCTGCAAAAACAAACATTGCTCAACAAGTAAAAAGACTATATATGTAGTACGTATTTCTTTTTGTAAGATAATTCCTACACTTTGTCACACTGCCCGGCAAATAAACTGATCAAATGTGGGTGAAAAAGAGGACTTTTCTTCGTGAGGGCAGACAAGGCCCCTTGTCGAAATGTTGGCTATGGGCTGAGGAACTGTTGATCAATTCAAGTCTCCACCGTCCTGTGACCTTCTCGCCTTGTTTGCCTGAGACACAGGTTTTAAAATAGGGACTGCTATTCTAAGCACCATTCTGGTAGTTTCAAATCTACTTGAACAAATGAACAATTTATTGGCTAGTGGTATCCAGCAAGTGATGTGTCAGAACAGATGAATCCTTTACCTACCACAACATATTTTCCAAAGAATGTTCCTGAAATACCGAATTTATTGAAGTGCCCAATGAAACCAGCGCATCAAGGCACACCTATTCAAATGAAAGTTTCCCTTTGTGAAACAACACTGAAAATTTCTTTATGCAAGAAAATGTTGGTTTCACTGTACAGCTTCCCATCAGTACTAGTTATATAATGAACTTCAATATAACTAAATTCCCAATATAACGAAGCATTCAACTTTTTATAACTTCTGATCCATGGAATACCATGTAGGTATTTAGAACCTCAATATAACGAAGTGTGTTTATACACGATTTCAACATAACGAAATTTCACTGCCACCTTGAAGGAATACCGAGACAATGAATGGAAACTTCCACGGACAAATGGTTGAATTACAAGTGGCTGCTTGCAAACGCACCTTTCAAATTGTGCCCAGTGCGACCAAGAGCAACCGCCGAAACGGTGCAGTGTCATGTTGCCTATAAAACGTAAGTGCGATAAGATCCTATCACGCACCGCGCTGTATGCTTTGGTGTGAGTGAAAGCGTGCGAGGGTGAGCTGAGAAGGATGGTGATAGTGGCTTCATGAGCACCGTCTTCCCCCATGAGCAAAGGGAAAGGGCAGGAGGGGAGCAAACTCGTGTTAACACAATCAAGCGTTCGTGAAGGGAGGGGGGGAAGAAAGTGGGGTTGGCACATGTTTTCTTTCCTAGTGCGGCTGAGGGCATACTGCAGCCAGCGCACCCCGTTTTAAAGGTAATCTGCCAAGTGTGCAAAGAGTAGGCATGCTGAGATGGCGAGGCATCATGCTGTCTTCCAGTGCGTTTAGTACAGGAGCTTGCGTAAACTTGAGTTTTGAAGACACATTGAAGCAAGAGGCAGATGAAGCATTCACTACCCGCTGCTGGTGCTTCTCATAATAGTTGTGTTTTGTCCCACTGCCAATGACACTATCAGCTGCGGGGGCGGAGTGGACGCTGTGGCTGGCTTCACTTCGTGAAGATATTGTGACAGAGCGACGAAGAAGACGTTTGGACATGACTTGAAGAAGACGACGCTCTGGACTTCGCGAGCTATGATCTTGTCAGCCGCTGCCATACTTGTAAATACAGTGTAAATATATTTCTTGCTTATTTTCCCCGTAACATTTTGGTGGAGTTTGCGGGCTCAAGGACAAGACGGATTTACGCAGCGGGCGCTCCTTGGCTGCATCTACCATGCCAGCTCAAGGCGAGGATGCTTCGGGCTCGTCGGCCCCCACGCCAACCGTCATTCTGGCACAACCGCGTGACCCCGGCTCCTTTTCCGGCACTGACAACACGGATGTTGAAGATTGGCTTCAACTTTATGAGCGGGTGAGCAAGAGCAACCACTGGAACCAGACCACCATGCTGGCTAATTTGATATTCTATCTCGCGGGGACGGCACGCGTCTGGTTTCAGACCCATGAGGAGGAACTTACCACCTGGGACATTTGTAAACAGAAGCTCACGGATTTATTTGGCAGGCCTGTTGGACGTCAGCGCGCCGCTCAAAAAGACCTCGCTTCGCGTGTCCAGACGTGCACCGAGTCCTACCTCACATACATTCAAGACGTGCTCGCTCTGTGCCGCAAAGTAGATCCGAGGATGTCCGAAGCTGATAAAGTCGCACATGTCATTAAGGGCATAGCAGATGATGCCTTTCACCTCCTTGTGTTTAAGGATTGTTCTACTGTACAAGCCATCATTACCGAATGCCGGCGATTTGAAGAAGCCAAGAGCCGTCGCATTGCCCACCCATTTCTCCGCCTCCCCAACACGGCTGCTACGTCCACCTGTGAAGACCTCCGCAGTCTGCCTACGCCCAATCGCTCTGATGAGATCGTCCACATCATCTGGCGTGAAATCGAAGCCGCATCTCCTATGCCAACCCCAACCCTTGGCTCCGACAATTGCCAGGCCACCGTTTCCCTGATCCAGACCGTCGTACGCCAGGAATTGGCCAACGTTGGCTTGACCAACGTCTGCTCCATTAATCGGCCTGACTATGTTTCGTCCACCTCTGCCATGCGCCCTCGAAGCGTGAATGCCCCTCCGCGGTATCGCAACCCGGCTGAATGGCGCACTCCAGACGACAGGCCAATATGCTTCACTTGTGGCCATATCGGTCATATTTCACGTCACTGCCGCTCTTCGTGGAATTCGACCCCTTGGCCCTATCTCCCATCCGACCGTCCTCCTCGTGCTACTTCTCGCTTCCCGCCGCAAACGCAACCAGTAACTCCTGGCGACACTTCTCGGCCCACCCGCTCTAGCCGCTCTCCTTCGCCACATCGCCGCTTCTCCCGCTCGCCCCCATCGCGTCGGTCACCGTCCCCAAGCTCCTTCCGGCGCACGCTTTCGGAAAACTAACGGGTGCAGCACCTAGAGGTGATGCTGCTATACCGACCCGACGCCAAAATCCTCTTCTGACCCTGCCCACACATCGGAACCTCATCAAAGTGAACGTGGATGGTGTACCTGTTACGGCTCTGATTGACACTGGCGCGCATGTATCTGTGATGAGTGCTCAGCTTCGCCATCGTCTCAAGAAAGTCCTCACTCCTGCCCCGTCGCCTGTGCTCCGAGTCGCCGACGGGGGAACGCCGGCCGTTATTGCCATGTGTCCAGCTCGTGTGAGTGTCGCCGATCACCATACTTCTGTTTTATTCTATGTCCTCGAACACTGCCCTCATGACCTAATCCTGGGACTTGACTTTCTCTCAGCCCATTCCGCCTTGATGGACTGTTCTGCTGGTGTTGTGCAACTCGCTCTACCTATTGCTATTGATCCCCTCGATAGTGCTCCGATCCGGCTATGTTCCACAGAGCATATTCGCCTCCCTCACCTTGCCGTTTCCTACATAGGTGTTTCACCCGTTCCGCCCGTTCCAGACGGTGACTACATCGTAACCCCTAATCCGGATGTCCTGCTCTCGCATAACGTCGCATTTCCTCACACCGTCATTACCATTACGGAGAACACGTCCTGTCTTCCGCTAGTGAACTTTGGACTTTGTGCACAAGTTCTCCCGCGCGGCATATCACTTGCGCTAATCACGACGGCCCGAGACTACCACATTTCGAGTTTAACTGCTGACGGCTCCTCGTGTGCAACTCTTGCTGTGCCTCCTGCCCCTTCAGATTTGAATGCCCTAACGAAAATGATTGCGCCCGACCTTCCGCCCCAGTGTGCTAATGAACTACGTTGCCTCCTTGCCTCGTACTGGGACTTATTCGACCTTGGAGACCATCCTCTCGGGCAAACATCTGTTGTCAAACATCGCATTAACACCGGGGATGCGAGTCCAATCCATCGGCGACCCTACCGCGTCTCTCCTACTGAGCGAGACATCATCCAACACGAAGTTGATAAGATGCTTTCTCGTAACATCATTGAACCTTCTTGCAGCCCATGGGCATCCCCTGTTGTACTAGTTAAGAAAAAGGACAACAGTTGGCGCTTTTGCGTAGATTATCGGCACCTAAACAAGGTAACCAAGAAGGACGTCTATCCGCTACCACGCATTGACGATGCCCTGGATTGCCTCCATGGAGCACAATATTTTTCGTCCATAGACCTTCGCTCCGGGTACTGGCAAATTGCCGTCGATGACATGGACCGTGAGAAAACGGCTTTTATTACTCCCGACGGCCTTTATCAGTTCAAAGTGATGCCTTTCGGGTTATGTAATGCCCCGGCCACATTTGAACGAATGATGGACGCCCTCCTACACGGCTTCAAGTGGTCCATCTGCCTCTGTTACTTGGACGATGTGATCGTTTTTTCCCCGACTTTTGCGACTCACCTCGAACGCCTATCGACGGTCCCATCTGTTTTTCGTCGGGCGGGGCTACAACTCAATTCGTCCAAATGCCACTTCGGTCGTCGTGAACTTTCTGTGCTCGGACATCTCGTCGATTCTTCTGGTGTACGTCCTGATCAAGATAAAATCCGGGCAGTGAAAGACTTTCCCGTGCCAACGTGCGCCAAGGACGTTCGCAGCTTCTTGGGCCTCTGCTCCTACTTTCGTCGGTTTATCCGCAATTTCGCGGACGTTGCACGCCCTCTTACTGAGCTCCTCAAGAAAGACGCTGCCTTCATTTGGGGCCGTGAGCAAGCTGCTGCTTTCACTGAGCTGATCCGGCTGCTTACTTCCCCTCCCATTCTCGCTCACTTTGATGCATCAGCTCCAACAGAAGTCCGTACTGATGCCAGCGGCTACGGTATTGGAGCTATCCTGGCCCAGAAACAACAAGGACAAGAACGTGTTATTGCTTACGCCAGCCGTCTTCTTTCCCCTGCTGAGCGCAAATACTCTATCACTGAGCGCGAGTGTCTGGCTCTCGTTTGGGCAGTGGGAAAATTCCGCCCCTATTTGTACGGCCGGCAATTCACAGTCATCACTGACCACCACGCTCTGTGTTGGCTTTCTTCCCTGAAAGATCCTTCTGGGCGCCTTGGCCGCTGGGCTCTGCGCCTTCAAGAATACAACTACTCAGTTGTATACAAGACTGGCCGGTTACACCAAGATGCGGACTGCTTGTCGCGCCATCCTGTCGACCCACCTGACGTTTCTATGGCCGAAATTCCTGTCACCGTTCTCTCTTTGAGTGCTTTTGACAATATCGGAGCAGAACAACGGCGGGACGACTTCTTAAAAGACCTTATTCACCGGCTGACTTCAACGACGCCCGATCCTTCCCTTCGAATGTTTGAACTCCACGATGGCATATTGTACCGCTGTAACATGCGCCCTGACGGCCCTGACCGACTCTTAGTTGTCCCTTCGCATCTGCGCCGGACTGTTCTCGCCCAGCTTCATGATGTGCCGACTTCCGGTCACCTTGGCGTGTCACGAACTTACGACCGCGTTCGTCGGCGCTTTTTTTGGTCTTGTCTTTACCGTGACGTCTGCCGTTACATCGCTGCGTGTGACCTTTGTCAACGACGGAAAAAGCCGACCACACTCCCTGCTGGCCGCCTTCAACCACTTGACGTGCCATCAGAACCATTCTTTCGTGTAGGCATTGATCTTTTAGGCCCCTTTCCTACGTCTGTTTCGGGAAATAAGTGGATTGCTGTAGCAACAGACTACGCCACCCGATACGCAATCACACGGGCTCTTCCGACAAGCTGTGCAACCGATGTGGCCGATTTCCTGCTAGAAAACGTCATCCTTCACCACGGTGCCCCTCGACAGCTCCTTACCGACCGAGGCCGCTGCTTTCTTTCTAAAGTTGTTCATGACATTCTACACTCGTGCGCGACTAAACACAAACTTGCTACTGCTTACCATCCACAAACGAATGGTCTCACCGAGCGTCTCAACCGGACCCTTACTGACATGCTGTCCATGTATGTCTCCGCTGACCATCGCGACTGGGACGTTGCATTACCATTCGTTACCTTTGCCTATAATTCTTCTCGCCACGATACCGCAGGCTTCTCTCCATTCTTCCTCTTGTTCGGCCGCGACCCTACGCTACCTTTCGACACCCTTCTGCCTGATAGCCTGCATTTCACATCAGAGTACGCCCGGGACGCCATACTCCAGGCACAAGAGGCACGCCATATTGCCCGACGTCGACTTGTGGACTCGCAGGAAAATCAGCGGCGCTTATATGACACCCGCCATCGTGACGCCCACCTCACGTCGGGCGCCCTGGTTCTCCTCTGGTCTCCATCGCGACGCGTTGGCCTCTCGGAGAAGTTGCTTTCACGCAACTCTGGCCCTTACCGCGTCCTGCGTCAAGTAACCGACGTCACCTACGAAATCGCCCCTCTTGACCCCACCGTGGCTCAGCCTCGTTCCGATGTAGTCCACGTGGCGCGTCTTAAGCCGTATCATTCGACCGCCTCCTAACCAGCACCGGGTCGGTGCTTCAGCCGCCGGGGGTCATGTGACAGAGCGACAAAGAAGACGTTTGGACATGACTTGAAGAAGACGACGCTCTGGACTTCGTGAGCTATGATCTTGTCAGCCGCTGCCATACTTGTAAATACAGTGTAAATATATTTCTTGCTTATTTTCCCCGTAACAATATCATTGACACAGCATGGAACCATTTCGTTTGACGCCAAATTTCAAATTCAACAAAATATTTTTTTTCTAATTCAAATTTGTTTGCCAATTGCTTGATAATTCCAGAAAACTATCAGGAAAATAATTTTTTTTTCATTCAAATTTGTTTTCCAATTGCTTGATAATTTCAGAAAACTATGTGGCCCCTTGTATGTGAGAAAAATCTATCAGCGGCTGCTTACTTGCATAAAAAGTCGAATTTCAATATAACAAAATTTCAATATAACTAAGCAAATTGCCGATTTTACCAACATCGTTATACTGAGGTTTAACTGTATGCGGAATGTTGCTGAAGGAAAAGTGCTACAAAAACTTCACAAACTTTTGTTCTCAGATTGGTGCCAAGCTCTAGACTGTCATCTATGACACATTGATCCTGGAAAGCTTGACTTTGTGTGGTAGACTTCAATACAGTATCTAGCACAGAGCACCACTTCAGTCTTGGTATCATGTCATGGTTTCATTTCAGCATTTGCTTGTCTTTTTCTGATATTTATGAGCACAGAAAGCAATATCTCCTGGACTCTTGGCATTTATAAGTGGCAGAAACGTATCATAGGAAATGACAACAGAGTAAGTCACGCTGTGATGTTTTGACTTGTCCAGAAAATCTCCCACCTCGAGAAACGACACCTCCCAAAGACGATGCCATTTTCGTTGTTGCGAGAAATATTTTAAGCAAGATTTTAATTTTTTGTAGCACCATCTATGAGTAAAAACACAACTACACTCCATCTCACAAGTCATTTGCAGCACTGTGGAACCTGCAAGACTCCTTAGCCAACCAGAAGGCCCCGAATGCCCCTCGGAATGTGTTCATCCGAGTCGACGGCGTCGTCTGCTTAGCTGCTGCTGAATTCGCAGTATACAATGTGCACGTGAAAAGGTCTTAAAGTCATGTACTGCTGTAATGCATCATGTAGCAAGCAAAAACAAAACTATGTAATCTTGCCATTAATCAGACAGCTACGCTGAGAACTTGTTCCACTGTGTGTACTTCTCGTACCTTCAACAGTGCTGCAAATGAATTGCGAGATGGAGTATAGATGCCTGAACATGCTTAGCTGGTCCTTGGTGTGACAAATTGGCACTGTTTAGCATGGACAAGCTGAGCTCGTCTTCGATAGCAGAAATAAAGACCGAATGAATGAGGCCAGCATGGTAACAGTAGGTCAAGTGTTTGACATGCTAAACCACAAAGGACAAGCAGCTACAGATCCAGAAGAACAAAATATAGCATTTCTGAGCAGTTAACATACATACATCAACTTTACCTTCAGATATAACATTCTAGATCTGAGTATTATGCAATAATTACTGACGGCTGACACGTGTTCTTACAAGCAGTGTTTAGCAACATACAGACTAAAATAGCACTGAAGCAGTCGAACAATGGCATAACAACTAAGAGCAACACCTACCATTCAAAACCCCAACTCCAACACTGCTTCGACGAGTACTCATAGACGCAATTGCCGTCCATTCTTCTGTATGTGGGTCATATCTTTCAGCACTGTTCAGTCCTGTAGAACCATCGAAGCCGCCAACAGCGTAGATCTGGTTGTTTAGAACTGCCACACCTAATGTACTTCTCCGAGCTTCCATGCTAGCTGCTTGGCTCCACTGCAAGCACAAGGTGGATGTGATTAACATGAAATAAAGAAAATGAAGATCCCTTACTGAGCAAAGCACATGACTTGCGCAATAATGCAATGATGTACACTTAGAATGATCTCCTCGTGTTCTGATGAGGCAGCAAAGCCAACCAGCTCACATCAAGTAAGATTAGGCTCTATGCCTAATTGTAACAGAAATGATGTTATGGTGATTTTAGTCTCGCAAATCAGTACACTATTGTAAACACACAATGCGCCATAATATTGGTGGGTCATGATGACGACAACAATATGTGTATACACTGTTTGATGACAGCAGCAAGCACTAGGTGCAGTCTGCACTGAAGCTTTGTTGTCGACATGTTACCTACCACATGCAGCAACGCTGCTAATTTCATAATCATTATTCGAGTTTCTGGTGGGATTTTATTCATAAATGATTACCGAGAAGATACTATTCACCAAAACTACTCTGGAAATCTGTGAAGCAAGTTTTACAGCTGAAGCATGGATTGCTGCCTAAGAACCTGTGATGCAACCACAGCTCTGGGCTTCAACACTAACATTTTAGGAAAGTGATGTGCCATCTGCTACTACAATCCACACCTACACACATGCACATCACAACAACAGAATGCCCATTGACATATTCTCTACAGGGCTGCTTGTACAGGTGAAGCCTGATGGGCATGCACTGTCGTGGCAGATCAAGACAATGGACCTGGATTCTGTCATCACCCTCTTTCCATTTCCTATAATCATGCTTCCTCACCACATGCTTTCCTTTGCGGCACATGTGCAACTACATTCTCCCCAGGGTTCTCTCCTTGGTGGGCGGCAGTGGAAACATTGTCTGCCGCTCTGGTTTACTGCCCACCACACCAGTGGACCAGTCAAAATTTCCAATTATAGTTATTTTTCGTGATCATCGGGTGTTTCTTTATCATGTGGGGAAATATTAGAAAAAAAGTGACGTACAAGTTGATAAAATGGCAGTTTTTCTAGAGCACTGTCAACGAAAATCGGGTAGAAAATCGGGTGCTGGGAGGTGCCATTGCACCGCGGATCGCACGACTTTCTGTTGACACAACACCGCAATTTTGGAACTATCGAAAAAGAGGAGCAATCTGAGCTTCACATAGCCACAGTGCCATATTTCGCCGTGCAAAAATAGAAGCAAAAGAATCGAACATAAAATGACAAAAAAAAAAAAAAAAACTAGTGTCATAATTTGCTCCTGCAGCCATGTGAACACAGGAAGCGCTCCCATTGGCTAAGAGAGAGAGAGAGAGAGAGAGAGAGAGGCTTAGTCGCATGTGTAACCCCCTCTCCCTCTTCGGTCAAAAGGTGTCCACCTCTCAAAAATTTCTGGGAGAACCCCGATTCTCCCTATAGCTTTGCGAGGAAGGCTTCCCTGCAGAGCACTGTTGCATAGTGGCTAAGCTCATTACAATTGTGAAGTTGCAGAAAATAAACTTGTTATATTCATACTATGGTTCGGAATATGGACAACGATGTGCCATCCCACACTTCATCCTCAGCTCGTGCATGTTGATGGCCTTTTGCCAAGCTTGATGTCTTTCTTTTTCTTTATTTCTGTCCCTTTCCCTTTAACCCAACGCAGAGTAGCAGGCTAGAGGAGTTAATCTCAGGCCTACCTCTGGAGTTAATCTCAGGCCTACCTCTTTGTCATGTGAGTTAATTTCTTCTCTCTCTTGCTCTCGGGGAACTACACTGCTGGCAGGAACATGGTGGACATGGCTAGCACACTGAAGCTACTTTCCCAAGCAAACTGCATTTCTCTTTCCGTAGATCAGGTCACATGTGTGAGCACACTTCACTGGGAAAAACCCTGATGGGCCTACCTGTGATAGCCCCCCACACACCCTTTTGAGCTCTGTACCATTGAGCACTTCCTCGCCACAGCAGATGCTCTACAGGCCTGCTAGTTGGACATGAGACTTTTGCTCCCACAACTTTTCGACCTTGGTAGACCTCTACCCAGTTAGCCTAGTGCAGCAGCCATGCATGCTCGATCAGTCTAGCAAGGGTTTTTACCTGTAAGCCGTCACTGTCGTACTGTGGTGTTTCTTAAGCTAATAATAAACCCACGTTTGTTAGTAATCTAACTCTGGAACCTCCACTGCACAGCGTTGAAGAGTTTACAAACTCAGCCATAGCGCCCTTTGTGTGGTTTGGAGTAGAGGAGCATGGTGCCCTTTTCTGACCATTGCTCGCTGGGTGAGCCTCGCACCAGCCCATCTCCAAAGAATAACAAGGAGTATTTTCTAACTTGCGTAATATACTTGAGACTACAACAGTGGTTTCAGGCCGCAACATGCTGCTGTGAAGCTTAGTGCACTGGGCTATCTCTTGCGGAGAACAATCAGTCTTTCCTCCTTATTCCAGGCTTGCTTGCATTCTGCATGTAATAAGCCTAGATTAGTGGGTTGTCTGCTGTCACTTCTCCAGGAACAGAAAGCGCCCCCTCACCTTCTCTTCCTTCCCAGTGGCTTCTCTTATACTGTGTTGACTGCACAGAAGTGTCGAGAGAAGTAGAATAGAAAGACTGATGTGGTGGCACAGGAGATGGCTCAACATACTCAGCCTTTGGCAGCACAGTGTGGTCTAGTCTACTACGCCCGGCTGACTGGCAAGTCAGCGGTCTGTGATACCGTGGAATCACCAGTTAGAATTGCCACAATATTGTTTCAACCAAGGAAGACACACTGCATTTGCATATTATGAACTGGTTACATTAAAGGACAAAATAGCATATGCATGTAGCTCTGCTCAGAACGAACAGCCCGTGCCAGGTTAAAATGTCGTCCTCTTCATCTCTTCAATCATGACAGGCTTGCTCTTGGTCACTGATATATAACTATTCTGTAGCATTAGCCCCGGCAGCAGGAGCACCGTCTCGGAGCTCTAAAGGGAGTCGTCGGAAGCACAATGGTAGCTCTTGAGCCATGATACGTGAACGATGTCACTGGACGGAAGGAGAGACGACGTGTTGGAACTGACAGGGGCAATCTCGTAGGTAACAGGTGTCACCTGTTGCAGCACACGGTATGGACCCGTGTACCAGGAAAGAAGCTTTTCGGAGAGGCCCACACGGCGGGAATGGGACCAGAGAAGCACAAGTGCACCAGGAGAAAAAGTCACAGTGATGCCTCTAGTTGGTTTGTGACGCCGTAAGCCGAGCGCGGGCAAGCTGACGGCGTGGTTAGCCCACGCGATGGCATCACGTGCGTACTCACTAGTGATGGCGGCAGATGGTGGGAGCATAGTGCCTAGAGGTAAAGTCTGGTCTCGCCCCATACAGTAGGTAGAAAATCCAGCTGTATCATGACGATTATACGCAAAAGTTACATAGGGAAGAGCAAGGACCCAACCATGGTGGTCCGGCGTAACATACATAGCGAGCATGTCTGTGAGAGTGCGGTTCAAGTGTTCCGTGAGGATGTTGGTCTGGGGATGGTAAGAGGTAGTCAGTTTGTGTTGAGTCGAACAGGAGCGCAGTATGTCGGAAATGACTTGAGAGAGAAAGTAACGGCCACGGTCAGTGAGCAATGGTCTCGGGGCGCCGTGAAGCAATATAACGTCACGTAACAAGAAGTCTGCAACATCAGTTGCACAACTGGTCGGCAGAGCTCGGGTAATTGCGTAGCGCGTAGCATATTCAGTAGCCACTGCTATCCATTTCATGAGGGAGGTAGTGGCCGAATACTGCACCAGGGAGGCCAAATCCTGTTCTGGTGAGGGAGGGACTTTAATAAAGCTTAGTAGGCCTTTCTAGTTTGGTTGCACCTGGACTAGTATAGCTCCACTAGTTCTCGGCAATATATTTTTTTCTTGCCAGTGTCAGGCATCACTCCATGCCTGAAAATGTGGTGGACTGGAGTAGGATTAGAACTTACGACCTTCAGATTTGAAGCCGGGTATTCTAGCTCTGCTCCACACCACCACTATGAAAAGGCATTTGATTCAGTAGAGATACCAGCAGTCATAGAGGCATTGCGTAATCAAGGAGTACAGGACGCATACGTGAATATCTTGGCAAACATCTACAAGGATTCCACAGCTACCTTGATTCTCCACAAGAAAAGTAGAAAGTTACCTTTCAAGAAAGGAGTCAGGCAAGGAGACACAATCTCTCCAATCCTATTCACTGCATGCTTAGAAGAAGTATTCAAGCTCTTAGACTGGGAAAGCTTAGGAGTGAGGATCAACGGCGAATATCTCAGCAACCTTCGGTTTGCAGATGACATTGTCCTATTCAGCAACAATGGAGACGAATTACAGCAAATGATTGAGGACCTTAATCAAGAAAGTGTAAGAATTGGGTTGAAGATGAATATGCAGAAGACAAAGATAATGATCAATAGCCTGGCAAGGGAACAAGAATTCAGGATCGCCAGTCAGCCTCTAGAGTCTGTAAAGGAGTACATTTATCTAGGTCAATTACTGAAAGGGGACCCTGATCACGAGAAAGAAATTTACAGAAGAATAAAATTGGGTTGGAGTGCATACGGCAAGCATTACCAAATCCTGACTGGGAGCTTACCACTGTCACTGAAAAGTGTATAATCATTGCATTCTACCGGTGCTAACATATGGGGCAGAAACTTGGAGGTTAACAAAGAAGCTTGAGAACAAGTTAAGGACCGCACAAAGAGCGATGGAACGAAAAATCTTAGGACTAACGTTAAGAGACAGGAAGAGAGCAGTATGGATCAGAGAACAAACGGGGATAGCCGATATTCTAGTTGACATTAAGCGCAATAAATGGAGCTGGGCAGGCCACGTAATGCGTAGGATGGATAACCGGTGGACCATTAGGGTTACAGAATGGATACCAAGAGAAGGGAAGCGCAGTCGAGGTCGGCAGAAAACCAGATGGGTTGATGAAGTTAGGAAATTTGCAGGCGCAAGTTGGAATGAATACACTAGCGCAAGACAGGAGTAATTGGAGATCGCAGGAAGAGGCCTTCGTCCTGCAGTGGACATAAAATATAGGCTGCTGCTGATGATGATGCTATCCATTTGTTTCCCAAGGTGGATGTGGGAAACCAACAAGATGTAGTTCAACGCGAAAGAATGGTTCTGTGGGTATGTCGATTGGCTGAAGGTGACCAGCAGGTAGTAGTGGGGGTGTATTGCGATGCTGGCACGATTCACAAGTGGCCACATATCAGCGGACAGAGCGTGCAAGGCCTGGCCAATAGAAACGGTGCCGGACACGCTTGTAGGTGCGAGATACGCCAAGGTGCCCGGCGGTGGGTGCATCATGAAGTTCTGTGAGGACACTATGTCGAAAGTGTCTAGGCACGACAATAAGGAGGTCAAGTCCATCAGGTTGAACATTGCGTCGGTATAGGACACCTTCCTGAATCATTAGGCAATGATTCTAGGCGACTGATGATGTCTCGCAACGAAGGGTCATAGTCTTGTTTTTCACCGGTGTGAATCAGGTCCGACACGGAAAAAATTGAGTTGTTGGAGTCCTCATCAGCGTACTCAGGTTTGTCGACCGGATTTGTATACAATGCAATATGAAAATTCTTGTAGGCGCAGGGCCCAGCGACCAAGCTGTCCAGAAGGATCTTTGAGAGAGGACAGCCAGCACAGTGCGTGGTGGTCGGCAACTACAGAGAAGGGCCGGCCATATAAATAGGGTCTGAATTTCCCAACCGCCCAAACGAGGGCCAAACACTCGCGCTCTGTAATAGAATAATTGCACTCAGCGGCTGATAGGAGGCGGCTAGCATAGGCGATGACACGGTCATGGCCACGTTGGCATTGGGCTAGTACTGCACCGACTCCACGGCCGCTTGCATCAGTACGGACCTCGGTAGGCACAGCCGGGTCAAAATGGGCAAGTATCGGAGGAGTCGTGAGCAGGTTGATGAGGTGCGAGAACGCTGAAGCCTCTTCTGGGCCCCATGAAAAAGGCACGTCTTGCCTCAAAAGCTCACTAAATGGCCTCGCTATGTCCACAAAATTCTTCACAAAGCGACGGAAGTATGAGCATAGCCCTAGAAAGCTGCAGACATCCTTTGCAGATCGGGGAACAGGGAAATTCTTCGCTGAGCAGATTTTTTTGGGGTCTGGTTGTACACCATTAGCATCTACAAGATGGCGAAGCACTGTGATTTGGCGGCGGCCAAAGTGACATTTGAACGAGTTTAGCTGCAGTCTGGCCCGATGAAACACGTTGAGAATGGCTGAGAGGTGCTGTATGTGAGTCTCGAAAGTTGGTGAAAAAACGATGACGTCATCCAAGTAGCATAAACATGTGGACCATTTGAAGCCTCTGAGCAGAGAGTCCATCATGAGCTCAAAGGTGGCCGGAGCGTTACAAAGTCCGAACGGCATGACCTTGAATTGGTAAAGGCCATTAGGTGTTACAAATGCCGTCTTTTCCCGGTCCATGTTGTCCACTGCAATCTGCCAGTACCCGGAGCGTAAGTCGATGGAGGAGAAATACCGGGCACCATGCAGACAGTCAAGAGCATCATCAATGCGTGCAAGACGGTAGATGTCTTTCTTTTTGACTAACACGACAGGTGATGCCCAAGCACTGCAAGATGGCTCGATGATGTTCTTGGCGAGCATGATGTGATCCTGGGCCTCGACTTCCTTGCCCCGCACCTCCACCAAATATGTTACGTATAAAGATGCACAGCAATGGCTATATACAGGTATATTTACAAGCACATAAGCATGTAGCTCTGCCGATAACGAACAGCCCGTGCCAGGTTAAAACGTCGTCCTCTTAATCCCTTCAATCATGACAGGCTTGCTCTTGGTCACTAAAATAACTGTTCCGTAGCGATATGTCACAAGCTGGACAAGTTGAGGCCTTGTTCCATGATAAGCGGGTTCGCAGTGGTCTATTAAATCAAGAATTTTTAAAAAGAAATGAGGCAAAAATGTTGTGTCATCTGTGTTAGACTGACATTGATGGTGGCCATCAAGCCACCATCAATGTCATCATCAATACAGGGCGTTTATGGTAGCACACAAATCATGCTTTGGAGTAATAATTAGGAAAGTAATCATTGGCTTATTATTACTCTGTGTGTGTGTGTGCATGTGTGTGCATGAGCATGTTTTCATCTTAGTTCTGGAACAGGCAAAAGGTATTTCAAGACAGCTGAATAGGGGGCCTACCCTCTCCTGAGTGCTCCTTTCATTACCACTTTCTTTGCATTCATTTGCCAGACGCTCTGGATGAAGGAAATCCCCACCTGATCCCTCACGGGGTCATAGATGTCGACTGTGCGCACACGTAGTGAGCCATTGAAGCCACCGACTGTGAAGACACGGCCATCAAGAAGGGCTAGGCCTGCACGGCACCGGCGGCTGGGGAGCTCAGCCAGCTGAAGCCAGCGCTCACGCTGCAGGTCCAGGCACTCCACACTGCGAATGGCTTTGGGAGCCTGGCCACCCACCACAAGCAGCATCTGCATGCAATACCCACAGGGCAATTAAGTAAGGGCCACCACGCTTCACACATTGCAGACACAGCGTGGCAAAAGGCAAGTCAAAACGTAAAACGATTAACTCCCAATGGAGGCTGTTAGTGCACTGTCAACAGCATGCTCTTTCATGAGATGGCTCCACCATAGAGTTAAATTACAACCCTGCTGCAGTGTACACAGATTTCTCCTAAGACAGCTCTGAGACCTGCCATGACACCACACCAACAATGCACCTGGTGTTTCACCAGAGCACAAAATTATGTATTAGGGAGCAGAATCTTGGCTACTTCACACAATTTGACGCAGTCTCGTATCTCTGACACATGCTGACAATCCATCTTTACTAACATATGGAATAACGTGCGAGCTGTGCTCAAAAAACAATTAGTGGAAATAGCACCAACGATATGTTTCAGACAAACACTTGCAGCATTCACAACAGTGTTTGACATGTATGCAAATTGAACGCTACTGCAGGGAACTATAAATATTTTTTTCGGAGCTGTAATACTGACAGCTTACATCACAAAGCTGGCATTACTTTGTTTCATTAACTTTCTCTAAGGCACGCACATTCAGTAGCCATCAAAAGAGAGCCCACCTTGCAAAGTTAACAGGCAACAATAAATTTCTAATTGTGCAGTCAACGATTCTACTCCACAGGAGTGCTGTCCCCCATGAACTGTTTATATGCTGACATGTAGGGTGGTGTTTGTGACATTTACAAATAACAAGATAATGTCTTAAATAGAAGCAACTGCAACGTCAACAACAGACAGCAGGTGGTGCTTACAAGCTCTTGAGCATGCTTATTATGGCGCTCTTGGCCAATACTTCCACCACCCTGCCTTCCTAGTGAACAATAAGTCGAACAGCATGTTCATCACGCCAAAACTTGTCATTAGGTCAAATTCATGTGCTTCCATGAAACAATTGCACAGACTACGAGGCCCAATTTAGTTTCAATACATATGTGACATTATCAGCAGACACCTAACCTAAGTATAGTAGCAAATGATTAATTCAATCAAAGCACAGTCTTTTGTAAGCTCACATCTCAAGATGGTAGAGTATAGACATAAGTCAAGGGGGTTCTGAAGACCTCAACTATTCATGTAAGCTAAAGTAAGAAAACTCTTTCGCTTATGAGTCGGTATTAACAGATGAGAATGCTGAAAGCCTAAGACACTGCGGAAGGCTTCAACCAGGACCCTTCTATACTTTCCTTCTGGTCATGAAATTTCCCCGACAAGTTTCATATAGGGCCAGAAGATGGCACCAAGAGGCGCTGGCGTTAGTAGAAGGGGATCAACCTGCCGCGGCAGATGACCAAGCAGCGCGATCATGCAAATCTCTCATGAGGAAAGCTGCCTCTTCCACATTTATTTCAGCATGTTTCCAGAGTGAAATAATTTGGCAAAATAATTTATTGTGCGATACATTTGTGCTTAAATTATACACGGCACCGTTGTGTGATTGACATGGCCCTACTAGTAGCATTCCTCCCACAAAATGTTTTCTCCAGAGGTCTCTATTTACACGATTGTCTAGTTAGTTAGTTAGATTAGTTATATTTGGTTAGCTAGTTCAGTTAGTTAATAATTGATTAGTTAGTCCTATTTAATTATATTTTTTAGTTTGCTAGTTAGTTAGGTAATTAGCTTAGTTTTTATACTGTAGTTTGTTACACTAGATGTCAATTTAGGTTAGTTTTTTTTTATTTGCGATACTGCCAGTCTCAGTGAGACCAAAGCAGGTGACCAAAGAGTTATTAGCGTGATAATTAGTTATTTACCTATTTCTTTCATTAGTCAACTAGATATAGCTAGTTTTATTTTTTTTGTTATTCTAGTTTGTTATTTATAGTTATATTTAGTTAGATAGGTTAGTTATATAGTTTAGTTAGTTAATTAGCTTAGGCATTACTTAGGTTCATTAAGTTAGTTATCAATTCATTAGCTTAGTTTAGCTGCATAGTAAATTAGTTCAGTTAGTTGGCTTAGTTTAGTTGTAATCAAGCTAAGTTAGGTCTGGTAATAGTGGGTTTCGTTAATTAGCTAGTTCAGTTAGTTAGGCACCCTTGCAACTCCACCGACATGCAAGCACACACACCAAATGGTAGGCAGTGTCACTATCATGAAGCATGCTGTCATACACATAGAGAGATGTACAGTGCGAAAAGTGAAACGGGAGCAGCTAAAAACAGCAATGCAGGCCTTTCGCACGAAATTACATAAAGGTATGACGTGCAATCGCTCTGTAGCCAATTTTTAACGATATTCCCAAGTGTGCCTTTTGAATTATGAATGTTACAAATGCAGATGAACCTGGGAATCAAACATGGCGCTGTAGTTGTTTCGAAATTGTTCGCGTTTAAATTTTTGAACACTGTATAGAAACAAAGCGGCAATTTGCACGTTGTGCCAACAATACTCACATGCCAATAATGGCAATCGACCCTTGCGCAAACGCGGTCATCCGTTCGGCGTCTGCTTTGATGTGTTCACTGCAGGCACTATATGAAGCGCTCCCATAGCGTTATGTGGGAGTTTCGCGGCCAGATGAGAAGTATTGAAGGACCTTGCTTAAACTGTTCCAGTCATTATACAGTTAAACCTGCTTATAACGAACCTCCATATAATGAATTCCTGGATATAACAAAGTTTTTCTATTCCCCGTCGTTACTCCATAGAAGCACATGTATTTGAGACCTCTACGTAACGAAGTGGCAGCGGGAGACCCCCTCGAAATAACAAATTTTCCCCACCGACAACCTAGAGATTTCGCCCCTAATTTTGTCATTTTTGCGCAAGCAGCAACCGGAAGCACCTTCTCCGCCACGAGGGAATGCGAAGCAAATGCACGTGTGCGAGGCGGGCCTGCATCCCTCGACCCGGCGATCTTGCCGCCGCGGGCGTGACCTTACCCCTCCCTTCATTCAAACCTGATCCTGCCGCTTCCTGCAGCTGGCCTAGCCCGCCAAGCCGGCACTTTCCTTTTCCAGTTGATGTTGCCGACGCGCTGGCAGACGCTGTGACACATCACACTCGACGAGCGCTGACACGCGCTGTCAAACGCTGGCGGTGTGTGGAAGCGCCGCTGCAGAAGCGAGTGAAGTGACTTTCGTGCGGTTGTCTATCGCTTCAACGCAAACTGAGCGCCGAGAACACACAGCACGCACAAAGCTACGAGCCGCCGACGCACCTACACTGCCTAGACTCTGCCCCAACGCAGATCGCTTTCAAGATACGGCCCGCACAACCGCGCGCCGCTGCGCAGTACGCAGTTGATGCCTGAGTACAGTACAACGCCGCCCGCTATCCCTCCCCCCTTGCTCCCTCGCCGGTGCCTCGAGCGGAACGGAAGAAGGCGCGCTTCCTCCCTGCTTTTCTTCCTTGCGCGCGCGAGATTTAGATGCGGTCGTCGGCTCTCCTTGCACGTTTACACTCGCACATACAGCATACGGCGCGCGGCGACTGCGTTATCGCCCTTGGACTTTATACGAAATATCTATGAGCCAAAACCAATTTTGGGGCAACAATGCGTCCTAGACACCATCTTTAGATAGCAAATACACATCTCAAGGGCCATACTTTTGCTGGCGGAAACCGAAAATACGTCATAGTTGTCGCCCCCAGCACTTTGGGTGGCCAATGCCATCGTCAAGCCACCAAGCCAAGCGACATGAAAAGTCAAAATGGCCGCTCGGGCCGGCGTGAGGTGGTAGTTCGCAACGTATGATGTGGGAACGGTCCCACAGTTGCGACGCAACAGCAGGGTTACCAATGCATTGGGTTCTATGGGAACTGTGCCAGGACCGGCTGAAAACGAAGTAACAGCCGGGAAAACGCACCACCCGGGAACGTAACAGTGGGGTTCTACTGTAACACTATAGGACGCTACGACGCCATCGTGACGCTCGCCCTTTGTCCCCGATGCCTCACGCTTGTGCAAAATGACATGCGTCCAAGCATCCAGTACCTGGTGTGACATTCCAAGGATCAGTACTTCGACGAAAACGGAAAACGGGTACGTGTTACAATTGAGGACGTGTTAGAATTGAGTAAATACGGTAAGCGTTTCTTTTTCGAATTTTCGTGCCGAACCTGCATATAACAAAATCCTGTTTATAACAAAGTTTTTTGGGAATTTGTCAATTTCGTTATATCCAGGTTTAACTGTAGTCTTAAAAGAAAGGAACGAGCATTGTCAACCTACGTTAGTAATATATCTTATTTACTTGCGTAATGAACGCACCTCCAGATTGGTTGCGAAAAAGTTAATTTTTTTCCCTCGCATAATGAACGCACCCCAAACTTTGCTATTGTGCAGTCCCACGATCGAACGGCCGTGCTGTAATGTTCCGGAGATTAACATCCCTTACTCTTGCAGATGTGTTTAAAGCAAGTGTACTTAATCTCAATGCCTGTCGCTGTGTTGGAAATACAGTCGAGTCCCGCTACAACGAAATTCACGGGAAACGCGAAAAATTTCAATGCGGCGGAATTTCGTTGACGCGAAATCAGTATGTATATACGTACGCCAAATGGCAAAGCCGCGAACAAAACTGAAACCATCGTCCAGGAAATCTTTGCAATGGCGTGGGGGCAAAGGTTGAGACGTATCGAAGGCGGTCAATAAAGTGTCAGCTTCACGAGAGAATCCATTCCGCGCCGCTGTTACAGCATTTTTCGTACATTGTGGCAGACGCTTAACTCAACGCGCGAGCCCGGCCGATTGCAAAACACTCATTTTGTGGCACATGCACCGTCGCAACGAAGTGGTTTGAATTATCACAATTTCATTGCATATTTATGACAAAGTCGGCAAACTTGGCAAGCTTGCGCTTACGGGAAGTTTTATTTCCAGAAGTCGGTCAGCCTGGATTTCTTGCGCTTCACGGCAAGCAAAGGCGTTACACGCGAGTCTCAGTCCGATAAAAGAGCCATCGCAACGTCGTCGTTGTGGGCTCTGATAACTTTTAAGATGAGGGCAAAAGGATCCATTACTTTCAAAACAGTTGCCGGAGTGAGTGTGTCTCGCAGGTTGTCATTTTCCCCAGATGACGAGACGGCATCATGTTGAGAACAGCGGACGCGGCATGGCCGCTGTATCTTGAAAGCAACCTGCGCCGTGAACAAAGTGCGTACCTGCTTAGGCCTCATCTTCACTGACTCCGGCCTCTGGTTCACCCAGTCGCCGAAGTCAGTGTGTCTAGCGGGTTGTCATTTTCCCCAGACGACGAGACGTTGGCATCATGTTCAGAACAGCGGACGTGGCGCAGCAGCTGTATCTTGAAAGCAACCTGCGCCGTGCACGAAATGTGCACTCGCTTAGGCCTCATCTTCAAAGCGATCTGCGATGTGGGCAAAGTGCAACTAGTGCCGGTAGAGTCGTGTGCGCTGTGTTTTCGACGTTTAGTTCGCGATGAAGCGCCAGACGGCACGGAGGTCAATTCGCTTGCTGCTATTGCCGCGCCTTCTCATTCCTGCATATGTTGACACCGAGTTTCCGCGGTCATCGAGTGAGATGTGTTAATGTTTACCTGTGTGCACGTGACACCGTGCTTGGTAATTTAGTTAGTAAGCGAATGTTTACACTTTCATACGTCTGATAAAACTACGATCCTCTGCTATCGCAATCGATGCTTCGCCTTTCGGGTGAAACTGCGAAATTTTTTCCTCCCGCTTTCTGTTTCGGCGATCATATGTGCCTTCTCCTCGAGAGAGAGAAATTTACGCTTCTTCATTAGCGTAGCCATTTTGACTGGACACACACACCACAAGAAACGGCAGTGATTGTGGTGATCCCGTGCAGTCTCGCGCAGGCGCGTGACGACCACGCGTGACTATGGATTGCAGTGGCGTAAATCGGCACTTAGAACTTGATTTCGTTCGCAAAAACTTTGTTCGAGCAGACATACCATCATCACAGCTTTGGAAGGGCCTTCTAATTTGACTACTCGGCAGTTCCAATTTCAATTCAGTCTTAGTTTCGTTCTCGAAAAGTTTGTTGAAGCAGAAATACCGAATAAAATGCCTTCGTTATGGAGAGACCTTTTTTGTATTACTTTCTATGGGCAGCTGACAGGGAATTGGAAAATATCCGTTGCAGCGGAAATTTCGTTGTAGCGGTATTCGTTGTAAGGGGATTCAATGTACAACGTAGACCGCTTATAACGTAAGTCGCCGGAGTCACGAATATCTGCACTATAAGCAGTACCGCACTATAACCGAAACAACGATTTTCAAGCCCTGCACGTATGCAAAATATGTAGACCAAGCATGTAGACACGCTTTGTACTATCATGCGCACATCGCAATTACGTTTTCTCCAGCGAGATGGCGAAAGTTCGACAGCTTTGCACCGAGTCAAAACGAAACAACTGTTTGCCGCAACCGCTGCGGAAAAAACTGTGACCGCTATCGACGTGATTATGAACGGCGACTTTGCGGTGCTGAAGGCACGCGCCCGACACATGCACCAAGTCTGGATGAATTAACCACCATTCGCTGCAACAACTGCAGTCGAAACCGCGGTCGCTATCTATGCAATCATTGATGGCGACTACGCAGTTTTTTAGGCACGTGGCCGATGTGTGTACCAAGTAAAAACGAAACTACTGTTCACCGCAACCGCTGCGGAGAAAACCGCGGTCGCTATCGACGGGATTGTGGATGACGACTACGGAGTTACGAAAGCCCGCGGTCAACGCGGTGTTATGCGCAGCGGTAAACGCAAGAATACAGGCTTTAAAGACACAAATAGGTTCGAAGCGTTCCGGCATTGCTGTCATTCATGTACGATTTCAACAGCTTGTATGCTGTTCTCCAGCCCTCACAGTACCAATTCAAGCAAAAATATTAGAGAGTGGTAACCTTAGGGCGTCCGACAGGTGTTCGAGGCTTGGTCCGTGGTGTAGCGTAGAGGGCTTTCTGATCAGCACGCAGCAGATGGTATTTCATGGCCTCAATGAGAAAGTCCTTGCAGGGCAGGTTTCCCTTTAGTAAGGGCTCCTCCTCTACACGCTGTACCAGATACTCCTGAGACAGCAGTGGCAGTCGCACGTGCTCCATCAGGCAGCCCAGCTGCGACTCGCGGTTGGCCAAGTCCTGGTTCACCCAGTTCATCACAGCTTCAAATACCTGGAAGTGCAAAATCTCAGCTTCAGATGCAGGAACAGTGGAGGAAGCTGTGCTCTCATTGAAAAATAGTAACATCTGTAGGGCACTCAGTTCTTGCCTCCTCAATCTGCCACAAAGGGCCACGTTTCCATTTTACAACTTAAATTGCAACAGATTCTCGATAAGTGCAATGCAACAACCTGACTTTTCTTTTCTCACATATCACTTCTCATGACAATTAAAAAGAAGTTGATTTTAACATTTACTAAAATTAAATTTTGTATTTACCATCCAAAAACAATGGGCTATGAGGGATGCCGTAGTGGAGGGCTCCAGATTAATTTTGAGCATATGAGGTTGTTTAACATGCACCGAAATCTAAGTATACAAGTGTATTCGTGTATTCGCACTTCATTCCCACCAAAATGTGGCTGCCACGGACAGGAATCAATCCCGCAACCTTGTGTTCAGCAGCAGAATGGCATAGCCACTCAGCTACCATAACATCTATCCTACAAGTGCACAAAATATTTTGCTAGCCAACAGTGACAGCCATTTCCGTGGAATGAACATTAGCAGTGAATACGCACTCCAGCAATTGAGTTGGCAAGTGCGTCCACACTTCAACAGTGTTTATGCGTGCAATGTGATGTGAAGGATTGGACCTCTGTTCATTATATTAGCTACAAGGAATATGAGCAATTTAGTCAACTGCTTTTCCCACAATTTAAGTGGTTCTGCCATCATTGGTCATAACATTTAACAGAATAGGGAAAAAAATATAAGTAGACACATGTACAGTATGCTAAAGGGTATACCAAACAATGTGAACTTTGGCCTTCTGTGCCGAATTTACCTATATCTCAGCCTAATGCAGACAAAAAAAGGCCTAAATTCATCTTGTGACTATTACTCCTGTGAAGGCAACTGCGCTTATTAGCCTCTCTGTAAGTGGCTACTGTGGCAATCACTGTGGAAAATGTTACATTGAAGCTCACAAAATTTTTCTTCTGCTCTTCTTCTGTTAAGTTACATTTCATATACAGCTAAACATCGTTAATTTGGCAACCATTAATTCAGAAATTCGGTCAATCGAGCGTCCCCGCTCCCTCCCTTCAAAAATGTACATAGTCCTATGGCAGCAAACCTTCATTAATTCACCGGAAAAGCGTGTGCGCCCCGGGGCGGTTTGTCAGGACCCCATGTAAGTTCATTTTGTGCACCACTGCATCTTTGTGGCCAAAAGCTTACAGCATTTGCTTGCAGCCAATGTTGAGCAGAAGAAGAGACGAAAAAAAGATAATCCACCTTTGGCTTTTAAACTTAATCAATATGGCCAGCAAAAACTCACCGAGCACCCACCTCCAACTTAACACAATGTAAATAATATGTAGCCTAAAAAAAACATAGCATGTATCCTTTCTAAAGAAACAAGGCAAAACGAAACGATGCAAAAAACATGCGAAGAGAAAACATCCTCTATTGTTGCATTCAACTGCTCAACACTTACCTGCTCTTCTGAAGGAACTGACAGTCTGTCACTAGAAATGAGATGTGCCACCTGATTCGCAGGAAGGGCAAGAAATTCTTCATTCTCAGTCACTTCCCTATAAAATAAATAAAAAGGCACACAACTTTCAGCTTCATGTACTTTATGAACCTTATTCATGAGAGGGTTCTTATGGCTAATGTACTATACTCGTGGAATGAAACATGTCAAGTTAGGGTTAACTAATACGCTTACTTTCTTTTCCGCCATCTCCCATTCCAGCGAAATTGGCACAATTTTTGGTCTTATGCTTCAACCAAAATCTATGCCACCTTCAGTGACCAGATGTGCAGCAACGTGACATCACACTCTTAGGTAATTATATATATGAGGCATTCTACTTTGAATTTTCCCTGTCACGTTCAATTCCGTGAGAATAGTACAATTACCAATGTTGGCATAATTAATAAAATGAAGTTGATTTGCACAATCGATTAAATAAAACAAACAAACATGTAATGTAAACCATGTTATCACAGCTGGTAGTAAAAATTACAATTAGAGGGAATAGTCTGCATGATCCCCAAAAAGATCAAATAAATGAGCACTTAGCCCCCCCCCCCCCCTCCCACCATGAAACCAAATTCCCAGAATTAAAAAGAAGTACAATAGTACAATCTTTTAGAATGGTCCTTTCTTCTGTTGTACAATATGATACATATAAACGCCAGTTAAGACTTTTGTGCGTGAGTAGTTCAAAAGCTCCCTTCCTTCGGTCAACCTTACTGGAAACTTCTGTGAACTGAACTACACACAACCTGCTGAACATTGAAACATAATACAGTCGATCTCGAGTATATCAAACTCGGATATATTGAATTATTGTCTATATGGAACAGTTGTAAAATTCCCTTGAAAATCCCATGCAAAAGTATACCGATGTACTACGCGTACATTGAACTCTGGTTCACCGCCACATTCGATATATTGAACGGCGCGCTGTGCCGCGCCCCTGCAAATGTGCTTTTTCTAACGAATACGCGATCACTTCTTGCGTCGGCATAAATATTTAATGCCGACAAATTCAAAACACCATTGTCTAGCAGATGCTGTAAAACAAGATAGTGAATCTGAAGGGCAGTACATGCCATAGAGGAAAAATGACTAGTATGCTCTAGTTTAGCTTGCTGCGCATATGCATGGCTCATGTAAACTGCGGCTGTTCATTATCGGCAAGAGAAGATCGCTACTCTGCTTCAAGAATGTGAAAGGCCTTCCACTCTGATATGCGTTCCACAAGAAAGCGTGGATGACATTCAATCTTTTCTCTGAGTGGCGCCGCGCATCGATGCCGAACTGGAGATGCTGCGTCACCGGGTTTGTCTTGTAGACGAAGGCTTTCCGCGAACGGCATTCTAGGATTCCACGAGCGGCCAAAATGAATCGGATTCCAGTCTCCCCTTGGAGAGGTCTTTACGCAAGTTTGAATTTACCAACACCACCGCACGCCACATCTGCACTCGAAAAGAGCCATTGAGGCAATGACGTGCAAGACTCGTTGCTGTGCGATAGCGGGTCCATACTGAACGCGTTTCGTTTGTGCATGCGCAATAGATGTCAGTGGCAATGACCTTGAATGTTCTGAAAAGCTGAATGGCACTCTTGAAACTAACACCGTGTATGTAGTGTTGGCACTCACTGATGCAGAGGCCAGAGGGGAAGGGCTGAGAACAGAATACATACTGGCCACGAGGCGTCGGAGTACTGAGTAGTACGCAAGAGATCCGTGGAATTTTTAGGACGGTCGAGAAGCGAGGACGACTTGTCCCAACAGAAAGTTGGTTCAGAAACCTGGCACAAGCCTGCCTGGCTCATTGCCCACGTATGACGATTGGCCGGTCATGCTCATGCGTGATTCGCAGTACAAGTGTGCTGATGGCGGCATGGCATGCATGGCATGTGTTATCCATACAGGCTAGTTTGTTTCAGCAGTTGGTCTATTTCTACTTTTTCTTGAATAAAAACACGCACTTCAATGTGTGCAAGATGCACCACGGTCTCGTGTATGGGCGACACGGGCTTTTAGGGTTGCAAAGACCATTATGCTGTGCGGGTGAGTTGCAACGTTAGTGAGCAAAAAATAAGGCTACTTTTGTGCAGTAGACATGGTCTTCCAGAAGCAAATTGGCAAGTTCCGGCTTTTCACGATCTCGGGAAACTCAGAGACATGCAGAGATCTCCGATAAACTTCAGATAGTCATATTTTATATTTAGACTTATCAATATATCGAACTTCGTGATTCCCATCGAGTTCAATATATCCGTGATCCACTATATAGTATGCTGTTTTCATATCTGAGAACTAGTGTAAGAAATTTGTACAGCCGAAAGCAAAGAGCTTAATTCACAACAATCAGAGCAGCCACAATTTCCATGGGTGAACTTTTGAACTTAGGTCAGCCCAATTAGATAAAGTTCGGGTTAAAATTCATTTTCCTTCCCACAAATAACTGCCAATGATGCAGCAGTAATATCCTGATTACCTTAATGCTTAAACATGTGAAGCAGTAAACAATCGTTTACTTGCTACATAGAAAGCCAGAGCACAGTCATAGATAGCAAGGGCAGTGCATTTCCTTAAGTAATAATAGACACAAGTAAAAAGAGCTTGGCAAGATATGCCCAAGGCAAAAGTGACAGGAGATGATGAAATAACAATCAATCTGGAAAAAGATGGCAAGAACATTGCAACTAAAAAAGCTTGCAGCCCTTCATTTGCAATGCCTTGTGGCCTCAAATGTACTAAATTCTTGAAAGGATATCAACATAGTATTAATCCATAAGAAGGGAGATGATAAACAATTGAAGGAGTATAGGTATATTAGCTTGCTTTTGATACTGAGTAAAATTTTCACAAAGATAACTTCAAATAGAATGCGGGCAACACTAGACTCAATCAGCCTGAAGAACAGATTTGATTTATGGGGTTTAATGTCCCAAAGAAACACTGGACCTATGGAAGACACTGTAGTGGAGGGCTCCCAATTAATTTTGACCACCTGGGGTTCTTTCACGTGCGCCTAAAGCATAATACACGAGTGTTTTTGCATTTCGCCCCCATTGAAATACGGCTGCCGTGGCCAGGAATCAAACACACGACCTCGTGCTCAGCAGCTGAATGCCATAGCCACTGCATCACCGTGGCAGGTCCTAAGGCACAGGCTGGTTTTATCAATCAGGTCATTGAGAAGCTCGCAAAATAAACTAACGCTTCTATATACGATCTTCATTGATTAACAAAATGTGTTTCATTAAATGTAGTTTTATGCACGCACTGCATAGGCAAGGAGCTGATGAAGCACATGTGAATGTGGCCAGTCAAGGTTAAAGGAGCAAGAAATGGAGTTGGTGGAGGTCATACAATGGAGTGGTGGTCATACAATGCGTATATACATAGCTGATAACAGATTGCCCATTTGAGCAACAGAATGGGTTCCAAGGGAGGGGAAATGCAGTCGAGAATGGCAGGTAATTAGGTGGTGCGAGGAGACTGGAAAAGCTGTGCTGCCATCTGCCATCGATGAAGATGATGAAAAACCAAGAGCAGAACTAAAGCCAAACCCTAATTTGACAGCAGTCTGTGCACCCTAAACGTTTGTGAAATTGAAAGCCAATACAATTTTGCTTGGTATGCCTTAGGAGAGCGAATAATTTCACAAGTTCTCATATGGTCCCTTTTTGCAGAGCAGTCTGCTCTAGAGGAACGAGGTGAGGCTTTCGGCGGCACGCCGCACCTTGCCTTTGCGAAAGCGCACGAATACGAAACCATTACCACTTCTGCCCTACACCTGTGCAATTAGCTGTCGGAAATGCAACTGAGGGATCACTAAAGCACTGTGCTCCATTCATGCTGCAAAATGTGGAGTGGTAGAGCAAAGACGTGTGCTGTAGTTGGCTACAAAAATGATGGCATATTATTAAGTAATAGAATGAATCTGTATGACCAAGTTCATGAATCGCTGCTTCATAAGGACTGCCTGTGTTACCGGGTCCTTGCAATGCACGGCTTTCCTCGAGGATATAAATATGTTCACTCATTCACCAGCGTTGTATTACTAACTGCCAAAGAAAGGACATCCATCCTGAAACTTCGGCAAGAGCGAGTACCGCTCGTTACACAGTGATAAAGGGAGTAGCGCCGCTTCCTGGCATAGTAAGTTTTTCGCGCATTATCTGCACACATCCACCCCAACTCACAGGCAAACTTACTCCCACTCTATAGCCAACGTAGCAAGAATAAGTGAATGAGCGCACACTTAAATCAATGTGCCGAAGCCAGGGTGACGGCAACTACACCGCGACAACACATGAATCTTCAAAGCGGATAGTTTCATGATGGTCCACAGAGAAAGCGAGTGACTAGCGATAATACGTATTTTCTACAAGCTATTACAAAGTACAGAACATCCACGTTCCAAGCCTTATGCGCAGCAAGAACAAGTCTATCGCAACTGAGCATGTCCGCGAGCAATTGGGCAGAAAATAAACAATCCCATAGTGACCGCACCAAGGAACTTTACTGAGTCAGAAACTATGACAAGCCGCCGCTTCAAAGTGTTTGCCAGATAAAGAACAAAAAGCAAGACACACTGATCCTGATTTAATTCATAAGCGGAAAGCTTGGAATACATTTCTAGCCCCACTTTTAGAACAAGCACTGTGTGTGTATATATATATATATATATATACGCTGCCTGCTCCATTAGGACAAGCTATATTGACCTCCGAAAGCGCTAACATGTCCTCTGAAGCTGTGGCCAAAGCTTCGTGTCAACCAGCCAATCACCGTCTACGATATCTGCCGAAACAGAGGTTTGCTGAACAGCACCGGGTGTCATGCACATCCATTGTAAACACGGAGGCAACGGAGGCAGCTGAGGCAAGCAATGGACGTGTCACCATGTGATCAAACATGGCGGCGCCCACGGGATCGCCGTGAAAAAGGTCTAGAGTCCTGTTGTTTCATATGTATCAATTGACCACCTCTAAAGAAAACTGATAGAAATTCGTAAAGTTGTAAACAAAAATAAAGCTCAGACTCATTTCGTATAGTGATAAGACCAAAACTCAACAATGAGCGAGTGTATGCATTTTAGCTAGAAAAGTGTATGCAGAGCAGTGCTGCTACATTACAAGCATTACCATATTTGCACGATTGCAAGTCGACCCCCCCCACCATATCACATGTGTCAGGAAAAAAAAAAGGTCATACTCATGGGCGCATTCCGTAACGAAAATTTCTTAGTAACATGTGGCCGGCAGTCAAGTCCAACGTGTTAAAAAATGAGCTATAAAGAAAGAGAAACGTGAACAGTGTCGACTCTTCCATGAACTATCGATACTCCCAGGAAGTGCCGCAGTTCCTAGGGTCAGTGCCGCTGCGATCGGAACAGCGGCCCTTCCACCAACTATCGACACCCCCATGAGTGCTGTTTGTGCTGTAAAACTCTTTAAGAACACCCTTCTGAACAAACACGCAGAATAGCCGAACACTACGGGTAGAGCAGTAGAGAAAACATAAAATTGTAAACACGTTTTAGCGCCCCTGATAACTCGTTTCTCTCGCTTTTATTGGCGGTGCCATGTTTTGGTTTCGATTGTAATTTGACCCCCCTCCCCAAACTTCAAGTTTTCAAATCTTAAAAAAATAGGTCGACTTACAATCGTGTAAATATAGTCGGCTTCTGATGCTTATGGTGTGGCCATTTTGGGGCAAGCAATGTTAGCACCATAACACATAAATCACTATTTCCACTTGAAAAAGAGCGACACACAACCTAGCAAGATGGCTATGTTGTCACAAGATGCGCTGATGAAAATACAGAGCATATGGCAGCTTTGTGGCTGCCACGCACTTCCCCACTAAAAAAAAAAAAAAAAAAAAAAAAAAAAAAAAAAGCATCTTGCTAAATGTGTACCCAAAAATGTAATAACTTGTCCTCATTTGAATTGCAGTTGGAAGCACCCCTCACTCACTTGTCTTGACCCTAAGTCAACTGAAGTTTCTTGCATCCAGTTGTAATGCTAATTAGCCTACAAATGCCAGTCACTTTGAGCAGGTGTCTTGGGACACTGATTGGCTGGAGAACGCCGAATAACATTTATTGCTTTTATTTGAACATTTATTGCTAGGTGAGTGCGCAGTGACATGATCATGCGCACACCTGCTCCTTTCAGCTCTTTCCCCACCGCGCCCGTTGGGCTTCGTTAGCCCGCTATCAATGGTTTGAATCGCTGCTTTCGAGACCTTCTGCACCGCTCTTGGACACACTGCGCTATCGGACATGAAGGAGGGGAACTATATTTTTGTTTTCTAAGCAATTCGCATTTTTCCCGCCAGGCGGTAATTTTTGAACATGCTCCGAAGATTCGCAAACGTCAAAATGGAAAGCAAAAATGGCCTTCTCCGAGAGTGGCGCGCGCACTTCGTAAGATCGCAGATCTCGCGATTCTGCTGCGTCTGCGGCTGCTGTCGTTTCGTTGGACTTTGACTGTGAGAGTGACAACGACGCAAACCAGTCCGGAACATCTGCGGCCGTAGCCTGGCACACCCAACTGTAGTGCTTGCAGTTAAATTTTTGTAGTTTAAATCTGTTCAATGAAAAATTTAGATTTTTTCGGAGATAGTGCCTATTAGAAGGCAATACATTTTGCATATCTCATAATTTTCTTAGTAAATACAAGCGTGTCTTTACAAACTTTGTTCAATTTTATCCCATAATCTTGATTCTGGCAATTTATATCTTTTTTATGACATACATCTCATTAATAAACTTTTATGCATGAAAAGTGCATTCATTCTGCTTTTTGTTTATGTATTACATAAAATATTGAGTGCAGTAGTTCGTTCAGAAAAGAAAATCTGGCGTAACCTATAAAAAACACCTATTTTCCCCACGGTAGG